>NC_069502.1:138333167-138365667 GCF_027579735.1 Bombina bombina | reverse complement strand
TTAAAAGTGTGCTCTATCTGAATTATGAAAGTTTAATTTTGACTTGAGTGTCCCTTTAAGGATACCCAGAGACTGCATGAAAATGTGGAATTTTATATGCTGGACACCCCATGTAATTTCATAACGCTGTCTTATGTCCACGTCACCCTGTATCCATAAATACAGGATGGGTACATGGTGTGAGTGCCCCTTGTGGGAGCAATTGTGACTCTATAAACCAAGAGGGCATAAATGACTTAAAGGGATAGTATACACCAGAATTTTTATTGTTTAAAAAGATAGATAATCCCTTTATTACTCATACCCCAGTTTTGCATAACCAACACGGTTATATTAATAAACTTTTTACCTCTGTGACTACCTTGTATCTAAGCCTCTGCAGACTGCCCCCTCATCTCAGTGCTTTTGACAGATATGCAGTTTAGTCAATCAGTGCAGACTCCTAAATAACTCCACGGGAGTGAGCATAATGTTATCTATATGACACACATGAACTAGTACTGTCTAACTGTAAAAAAAACTTTCAAAATGCTCTGAGCTAAGGGGCGGTTTTCAACGGTTTAGTAATCAGTTTGAGCCTAGCTAGGCTTAGCTTTTCAAAAATACCATCAAGGGAACAAAGCAAATTTAATGATAAAAGTCAATTGGAAAGTTGTTTAAAATTGCATGTCCTATCTAAATCATGAAAGTTTATTTTTGTCTAGACTGTCCCTTTAACAGTTAAGATCTGTTTTTATATTTTGCAATAAGATGTATTTTATTTGCGTTTCAGATCTGATTGTGTCTCAGGAGTCTGTCTGGGTAAACCGATTGTGTTCCTGTGTGATTATGTTAACTAGACTGCCTAAAATCAGATTGTCTAAATAAACTTTCTTCCCCAGTTAATTAACTTGATATGTTAATCTGTTTTACCTGTGAATAGACAATTGCTAGAGGTTTGATGTATTTTTCTCATATGTTTGTTTTACTGTTTAACCAATTCCCTCTGTATGCTGAAGCTCTGTGACTCTGGAATGTCAGGGTGTATAAATCTGTGTGCTGCTTTTAAATAAAGTGTTCATTTTGTGTTCAGACCCCTGAGTGTTGCCTCAGTTCTGTTTACCTCTAACTTTAGACTGCGGTCAAAGGGAGATACCAGGAGCTACTGCTCTGGATTAAGGGATGCCCAGGACTAGGGAAGTGTTCTGACGGAGGTACTCATTCTGGGTACCAGCCGGTCCGTCACATTATTGTATAACAAGTATCCACACACTCTGAAAAAGGGGAGCCGAGTCACTAATAAATCTCAGTTAGCTGTAATGTCCAGACTTGGTTATAAAGTTTACAGAATACAGTAAAGTTGAGTGAGTGCGAATATGTTTATTTAAAGGGACAGTCAAGTCCAAAAAAAAAAAAAAAAAACTTGTGTTTCAAATAGGGCATGTAATTTTAAACAACTTTCCAATTTACTTTTATCACCAATTTTGCTTTGTTCTTTTGGTATTCTTAGTTGAAAGCTAAACCTAAGAGGTTCATATGCTAATTTCTTAGACCTTGAAGGCCGCCTTTAATTTAAATGCATTTTGACAGTTTTTTACCACTTGAGCTCATGCACATGAGCTCATGCACATGAATTTAGCATGGAGACATCTCTGATTGGCTATAATGCAAGTCTGTCAAAAGAACTGAAATAAGGGGGCAGTCTGCTAAGGCTTAGATATAAGGTAATTACAGAAGTAAAACGTGTATAAATTATAACTGTGTTGGTTATGCAAAACTGGGGAATTGGTAATTAAGGGATTATCTATCTTTTAAAACAACAAAAATTCTGGTGTTGACTGTCCCTTTAACAAACTAAAAATTGCTGACTCCTAGGCCAGTATCTAATAATCTTAAAATAGGAGCACTTTAATTCATTAGAGTTTACAAAGATGCTTATTTTTTTTAAATACTTACCTTTGCGTTATGGTACACGTAACGCAGATCCTCCACCCGCAGCTCCTGCTTTTTTTTTTTAGCAGAACTATGAGGAGTCCCTCTTGCTCCAATCGTTGCATTGCCCCATGAGCTGGACACCAAAGTGGGCACACAACAATTGGAGGAAGCTGAATTCATCATCGTTCTGCTAAAGAAAGCAGAAGCTGCGGGCGGAGGATCGGCATAATGTTTACAATAAAGCAAAGGTAAGTATTTAAAAAATAAGCATCTTCGTAAACTTTAATGAATTAAAGTGCATGTGTTTAAAATTATTATTTGATACTGGCCTTTAATTCATTAAAGTTTACATTCACTTTAAATACCAAATAGATAATAAACTGATTTATTTAAAGTGAATGTAAATTTTGATGCTAAAGTGCCCGGTTTTTAAAACTTTGATTAAAAACAGGGGCACTTTAATTTATCAAAATTTACATTTCACTCCTGTTGTGACAAAAAACAAACAAACAAAAAAAAAAAAAAAAACTTACCTTTTAAACTTCACAGCAACTCCAGCTTCCTCCGGTATCACAAGCCATTTCTGATGTCAGAAATGATTGATAGGTCATCCTCCAATCACAGCTTCCCCCCCCAGGGGATTCAGTGTCTGATTCACTGCTGTGATTGGAGGAAGCCGGATGCCTCATTTTAGACCCAGGAAGAGGCTTTGAAACGGGTGAAGGAAGCTTGAACTGCTGTGAAGATTAAAAAGGTAAGTTTTTTTTCACAACAGGAGTGAAATGAAAATTTTGATGAATTAAAGTGCCCCTGTTTTTAATCAAAGTTTTAAAACCGGGCACTTTAAAGTGAATGTAAATTTTGATGCTAAATAATAAAAAAATAAAAAAAACTTGCCTGACAATAATACACCCCCCGATGTTTTAGTGGTTTAAATACTCTACAAACAAGTGTAAAGCTTAAGTGTGCGACCATGCTGTACCATTACCTGCTGAGGACAGATATACGAGTCACTAATATATGCAAACGAATGTATGGAAAATAGTAATGCTAAAGAGATACTTTAAACAGATTAATCATAAATGAGCTAATAAATGTGAAATGGACACAAACAGGCTTTTAAATCTAAGATAACTAAGTTGTTTATAAAAACAAAATTAATGCTTACCTGATAAATTCCTTTCTCCTGTAGTGTAGTCAGTCCACGGGTCATCCATTACTTATGGGATTATAACTCCTCCCTAACAGGAAGTGCAAGAGGATCACCCAAGCAGAGCTGCTATATAGCTCCTCCCCTCTACGTCATACCCAGTCATTCGACCGAAACCAAACGAGAAAGGAGAAACTATAGGGTGCAGTGGTGACTGGAGTTTAATTTAAAATTTAGACCTGCCATAAAAAAACAGGGCGGGCCGTGGACTGACTACACTACAGGAGAAAGGAATTTATCAGGTAAGCATACATTTTGTTTTCTCCTGTTAAGTGTAGTCATATATGGGATACCAATACCAAAGCTAAAAGTACACGGATGACGGGAGGGACAGGCAGGATCTTTACACGGAAGGAACCATTGCCTGAAGAACCTTTCTCCCAAAAACAGCCTCCGAAGAAGCAAAAGTGTCAAATTTGTAAAATTTGGAAAAAGTGTGAAGTGAAGACCAAGTTGCAGCCTTGCAAATCTGTTCAACAGAGGCCTCATTTTTAAAGGCCCAAGTGGAAGCCACAGCTCTAGTAGAATGAGCTGTAATTCTTTCAGGAGGCTGCTGTCCAGCAGTCTCATAGGCTAAACGTATTATGCTACGAAGCCAGAAAGAGAGAGAGGAAGCAGAAGCTTTTTGACCTCTCCTCTGTCCAGAATAAACGACAAACAGGGAAGAAGTTTGGCGAAAATCCTTAGTTGCCTGCCTGTAAATAAAATTTCAGGGCACGGACTACGTCCAGATTGTGCAGAAGTCGTTCCTTCTTTGAAGAAGGGTTAGGGCACAATGATGGAACAACAATCTCTTGATTGATATTCCTGTTAGTGACTACCTTAGGTAAGAACCCAGGTTTAGTACGCAGAACAACCTTGTCTGAATGAAAAATCAGATAAGGAGAATCACAATGTAAGGCCAATAACTCAGAGACTCTTCGAGCCGAGGAAATAGCCATTAAAAACAGAACTTTCCAAGATAACAGCTTGATATCAATGGAATGAAGGGGTTCAAACGGAACACCCTGTAAAACGTTAAGAACTAAATTTAAGCTCCACGGCGGAGCAACAGTCTTAAACACAGGCTTAATCCTGGCCAAAGCCTGACAAAAAGCCTGAACGTCTGGAACTTCTGACAGACGTTTGTGTAAAAGGATGGACAGAGCTGAGATCTGTCCCTTTAAAGAACTAGCAGATAAACCCTTTTCTAAACCTTCTTGTAGAAAAGACAATAACCTAGGAATCCTAACCTTACTCCATGAGTAACTATTGGATTCGCACCAATGCAAATATTTACGCCATATTTTATGGTAAATTTTCCTGGTAACAGGTTTCCTCGCCTGTATTAAGGTATCAATTACTGACTCCGAAAATCCACGCTTTGATAAAATCAAGCGTTCAATCTCCATGCAGTCAGCCTCAGAGAAATTAGGTTTTGATGTTTGAAAGGACCCTGAATCAGAAGGTCCTGTCTCAGAGGCAGAGACCAAGGTGGACAGGATGACATGTCCACTAGATCTGCATACCAGGTCCTGCGTGGCCACGCAGGCGCTATAAGAATCACCGATGCTCTCTCCTGTTTGATCCTGGCAATCAATCGAGGAAGCATCGGGAAGGGTGGAAACACATAAGCCATGTTGAAGGCCCAAGGTGCTGTCAGAGCATCTATCAGAACCGCTCCCGGGTCCCTGGACCAGTAACAAGGAAGCTTGGCGTTCTGGCGAGACGCCATGAGATCCAGATCTGGTTTGCCCCAACGCCGAAGTATTTGGGCAAAGACCTCCGGATGAAGTTCCCACTCCCCCGGATGAAAAGTCTGGCGACTTAGAAAATCCGCCTCCCAGTTCTCCACGCCTGGGATGTGGATCGCTGATAGGTGGCAAGAGTGAGACTCTGCCCAGTGAATTATCTTTGAGACTTCCATCATCGCTAGGAGACTCCTTGTCCCTCCCTGATGATTGATGTAAGCCACAGTCGTGATGTTGTCCGACTGAAACCTGATGAACCTCAGTGTTGCTAACTGAGGCCAAGCCAGAAGGGCATTGAAAACTGCTCTTAGTTCCAGAATATTTATGGGAAGGAGACTCTCCTCCTGAGTCCATGATCCCCGAGTCTTCAGGGAATTCCAGACAGCGCCCAAACCTAGCAGGCTGGCGTCTGTTGTTACAATCGTCCAATCTGGCCTGCTGAAGGGCATCCCCTTGGACAGATGTGGCCGAGAGAGCCACCATAGAAGAGAATTTCTGGTCTCTTGATCCAGGTTCAGCATAGGGGACAAATCTGAGTAATCCCCATTCCACTGACTTAGCATGCACAATTGCAGTGGTCTGAGATGCAGGCGTGCAAAGGGTACTATGTCCATTGCCGCCACCATTAAACCGATTACCTCCATGCATTGAGCCACTGACGGGTGTGGAATGGAATGAAGGACACGGCAAGCATTTAGGAGTTTTGTTAACCTGTCCTCTGTCAGGTAAATTTTCATTTCTACAGAATCTATAAGAGTCCCTAAGAAGGGAACTCTTGTGAGTGGAAATAGAGAACTCTTTTCTTCGTTCACTTTCCACCCATGTGACCTTAGAAATGCCAGTACTAACTCTGTATGAGACTTGGCAGTTTGGAAACTTGACGCTTGTATCAGAATGTCGTCTAGGTACGGAGCTACCGATATTCCTCGCGGTCTTAGTACCGCCAGAAGAGAACCCAGAACCTTTGTAAAGATTCTTGGAGCAGTAGCTAACCCGAAGGGAAGAGCTACAAATTGGTAATGCCTGTCTAGGAAGGCAAACCTTAGGTACCGGTAATGATCTTTGTGAATCGGTATGTGAAGGTAGGCATCCTTTAAATCCACAGTGGTCATGTACTGACCCTTTTGGATCATGGGTAAGATTGTCCGAATAGTTTCCATTTTGAACGATGGAACTCTTAGGAATTTGTTTAGGATCTTTAAATCCAAGATTGGTCTGAAGGTTCCTTCTTTCTTGGGAACCACAAACAGATTTGAGTAAAACCCTTGTCCGTGTTCCGACCGCGGAACCGGGTGGATCACTCCCATTAGTAAAAGATCTTGTACACAGCGTAGAAACGCCTCTTTCTTTATCTGGTTTGTTGACAACCTTGAAAGATGAAATCTCCCTTTTGGAGGAGAAGCTTTGAAATCCAGAAGATATCCCTGAGATATGATCTCTAACGCCCAGGGATCCTGGACATCTCTTGCCCAAGCCTGGGCGAAGAGGGAAAGTCTGCCCCCCACTAGATCCGTTTCCGGATTGGGGGCCCTCACTTCATGCTGTCTTAGGGGCAGCAGCAGGTTTTCTGGCCTGCTTGCCCTTGTTCCAGGTCTGGTTAGGTTTCCAGCCCTGTCTGTAGCGAGCAACAGTTCCTTCCTGTTTTGGAGCGGAGGAAGTTGATGCTGCTCCTGCCTTGAAGTTACGAAAGGCACGAAAATTAGACTGTCTAGCCCTTGGTTTGGCTCTGTCTTGAGGCAGGGCATGGCCCTTACCTCCAGTAATGTCAGCGATAATTTCTTTCAAACCGGGCCCGAATAATGTCTGCCCTTTGAAAGGTATGTTAAGCAATTTAGATTTAGAAGTCACATCGGCTGACCAGGATTTAAGCCACAGCGCTCTGCGCGCCTGAATGGCGAATCCGGAGTTCTTAGCCATAAGCTTAGTTAAGTGTACTACGGCATCAGAAATAAATGAATTAGCTAGCTTAAGGACTCTAAGCTTGTCTATAATTTCATCCAATGGAACTGAGCTAATGGTCTCTTCTAGAGACTCAAACCAGAATGCCGCCGCAGCCGTGACAGGCGCAATGCATGCGAGGGGTTGTAATATAAAACCTTGTTGAGTAAACATTTTCTTAAGGTAACCCTCTAACTTTTTATCCATTGGATCTGAAAAAGCACAGCTATCCTCCACCGGGATAGTGGTACGCTTAGCCAGAGTAGAAACTGCTCCCTCCACCTTAGGGACCATCTGCCATAAGTCCCGTGTGGTGGCGTCTATTGGAAACATTTTTCTAAATATAGGAGGGGGGGAAAGGGTACACCGGGCCTATCCCACTCCTTGGTAATAATCTCTGTAAGCCTCTTAGGTATAGGAAAAACGTCAGTACACGCCGGTACCGCATAGTATCTATCCAGCCTACATAATTTCTCTGGGATTGCAACTGTGTTACAATCATTCAGAGCCGCTAATACCTCCCCTAATAATACACGGAGGTTCTCAAGCTTAAATTTAAAATTTGAAATGTCTGAGTCCAGTTTATTTGGATCAGATCCGTCACCCACAGAATGAAGCTCTCCGTCTTCATGTTCTGCCAATTGTGACGCAGTATCAGACATGGCTCTAACATTATCAGCGTACTCTGTTCTCACCCCAGAGTGGTCGCGTTTACCTCTAAGTTCTGGCAATTTAGATAAAACTTCAGTCATAACATTAGCCATGTCTTGCAAAGTGATTTGTAAGGGCCGCCCTGATGTACTTGGCGCCACAATATCACGCACCTCCTGAGCGGGAGATGCAGGTACTGACACGTGAGGAGAGTTAGTCGGCATAACTTTCCCCTCGTTGTCTGGTGAAATTTTCTTGACATGTACAGATTGGCTTTTATTTAAAGTAGCATCAATGCAATTAGTACACAAATTTCTATTGGGCTCCACATTGGCCTTTGAACATATTGCACAAAGAGATTCCTCTGTGTCAGACATGCTTAAACAAACTAGCAATTAGACTAGCAAGCTTGGAAAATACTTTTCAAATAAATTTTCAAGCAATATAAAAAACGTTACTGTGCCTTTAAGAAGCACACAAAACTGTCACAGTTGAAATAACAATGAACCGGATTAGTTATAGCAACCAAATTTTCACAGTAAATGCATTAAGTTAGCAAGGATTGCACCCACTAGCAAATGGATGATTAACCCCCCTAATACCAAAAAAACGGATAACAATTGAAAATATAAACGTTTTTATCACAGTCAAAGCACAGTCTCACAGGTCTGCTGTGAGTGATTACCTCCCTCAAAACTAGTTTTGGAGACCCCTGAGCTCTGTAGAGACGTCCTGGATCATGCAGGGAGAAAAAGGCAGACTGTGACTGAATTTCTACTGCGCAATAAAGCGCCAAAATAGGCCCCTCCCACTCATAATACAACAGTGGAGAAGCTCAGTAAACTGATTTAATTCATAACAAACGACAGCCATGTGGAAAATAATGCCCATAAAAAATTTTCACCAAGTACCTCAGAGAAAAAAACGATTAACATGCCAGTAAACGTTTTAAATATAAAATTATGAAATGTTATTAAAAAGCCTGCTGCTAGCCGCTCTCACTGCAGAATAGGCTACAAGTTATATGTATACAGTATTTTCTTAGTGAAGTGCCATTCCCCAGAAATACTTCAGTGTAAACATACATACATATCAGCCTGATACCAGTTGCTACTACTGCATTTAAGGCTGTACTTACATTACATCGGTATTAGCAGTATTTTCTCAGTCAATTCCATTCCTTAGAAAACAATATACTGCAACATACCTCCTTGCAGGTGAACCCTGCCCGCTGTCCCCTGTTCTGAAGTTACCTCACTCCTCAGAATGGCCGAGAACAGCAAATGGATCTTAGTTACGTCCGCTAAGATCATACACAAACTCAGGTAGATTCTTCTTCTAATGCTGCCTGAGAAAAAACAACACACTCCGGTGCCGTTTAAAATAAACTTTTGATTGAAGAAATTAAAAACTAAGTTTAACAACCACAGTCCTCTCACACGTCCTATCTATTAGTTAGGTGCAAGAGAATGACTGGGTATGACGTAGAGGGGAGGAGCTATATAGCAGCTCTGCTTGGGTGATCCTCTTGCACTTCCTGTTAGGGAGGAGTTATAATCCCATAAGTAATGGATGACCCGTGGACTGACTACACTTAACAGGATAAATGATGGCTCCCTTTACTTTTAGAAAGCCTGGAGAATTGGAAATCTCACAATTTGTGTTAATTTACAAGAAAAGACGACAACATAAATAGTGAATATAATTTTTTTTTCTACACATAATTAAACATTTCATGTTGCAATCTCAAAGAAAGGATAGCAACACTGATATTATAATAGTTTAATCCATGGTAAACATACTTTCATTATTTATTTTGCCCCTTTTCCTGTAATGTAAGTCTAAAAACTGTGAATTACCCAATCCTGAAAAATAAAGGATCAAATGACAGACTTCACAAACCTAACCTTGTCACATTGCGGTCTATTGTATTTTTTACTGAAGCCAAACAGTGTCCAGTCCAGATTAGCTTCGCAAAATAAGGAAACGGGTGGGTGAGTTTGGCTAGTGAAAAAAAAATGTGTTACATGACACTAATAATGTTCAGACCCTGCTGATAAATTAATCTATAGGAAGACTACAAAAAAACAGTAACGACTGTCCCTTTAACAATATATATGGAAATAAAGGAAAAAAACTAAGGAATACCATAAACTTTATTGCACCCGGGGCCTTATGGGACCAAGCAAACACCAATCATGAACCAAAGGAGCACAAGGAAGCTGAACAGTTTTTAAATAACATTTAGGGATTTACTATAAATGTACTAGTCTCCAAAAGGAGATCTGATGGTGGCCTTTTTAGCTATTCAATTCAGCAAGCTTATAAAAAAAAAAAAAAATCAATATTTTAAAACTTTAAAAGTAGACAATGTACAATATCAGCAATTTTTAACCTAAGATGCGTTAGTAGTTGCAGGGATATGGAAACCAAAAATATATATATATTGATTCAGACAGAGCATACCATTATGGTATTCTTTGATGGAGATACCTAGGTAGGCATCTTGAGCACTACATGACAGAAAATAATGCTGCCATCTAGTGCTCCTGCAAATGGATAACATTTTTGCAAAACTGCTGCCATATAGTGCTCCAGAAATGAGCCAGCTCTTAAGCATACGTCCCTGCTTTTAAACAAAAAATACCAAGAGAACAAATTAAAAATAACATTTTTTGCCTGAAATTATTTTCTTTCGGAATGACGACTGCCTACAGTCCCTCCCATCTTTCTCTCTAACATACAGCATAGTAGAAAATAGTAAACATATAGGTAGGAAAGAAAGCAGGGTCTGTAGGGGTGTCATTAGAACTGTCCCTCAAAAATGTAAACAGGCACAGCCTGTGGACCATTATTATTCCCGAAAGAAAAGAATCAGGTAAGCATACATTGTTTTTCTTGTAAAATGATGGTTCGCTGTCCTCCATAACATATGGGATTAAATAGACAAAGAAAGAACGACAGATCCGGACAGGTAGCCAGTGCCAACAGCGTTTATTCATGCAGGTAATAGACAACAGGTGCAGCGCATGTACACATGCGCTTCTTCAGAGATAGATAATTGGAGCCATAGGTGAGCCTAAATAGGGTAGGTCAACCAATAAGAGGAGGCCAACAGATCTCTAGACAGAGAAAAAACAGAATTTATGCTTACCTGATAAATTACTTTCTCCAACGGTGTGTCCGGTCCACGGCGTCATCCATAACTTGTGGGAATATTCTCCTCCCCAACAGGAAATGGCAAAGAGCACAGCAAAAGCTGTCCATATAGTCCCTCCCAGGCTCCGTCCCCCCAGTCATTCGACCGACGGACAGGAGAAAAAAAGGAGAAACTATAGGGTGCCGTGGTGACTAGTGTATAGAGAAAGAAATTTTTCAAACCTGATTAAAAAACCAGGGAGGGCCGTAGACCGGACACACCGTTGGAGAAAGTAATTTATCAGGTAAGCATAAATTCTGTTTTCTCCAACATTGGTGTGTCCGGTCCACGGCGTCATCCATAACTTGTGGGAACCAATACCAAAGCTTTAGGACACGGATGAAGGGAGGGAGCCAATCAGGTTACCTAAACAGAAGGCACCACGGCTTGCAAAACCTTTCTCCCAAAAATAGCCTCCGAAGAAGCAAAAGTATCAAATTTGTAGAATTTGGCAAATGTGTGCAGAGAAGACCAAGTCGCTGCCTTACATATCTGATCAACAGAAGCTTCGTTCTTGAAGGCCCATGAGGAAGCCACAGCCCTAGTAGAGTGAGCTGTGATTCGTTCTGGAGGCTGCCGTCCGGCAGTCTCGTAAGCCAATCGGATGATGCTTTTCAGCCAAAAGGAAAGAGAGGTAGCAGTAGCTTTTTGACCTCTCCTCTTGCCAGAATAAACGACAAACAGAGAAGACGTTTGTCTAAAATCCTTTGTTGCTTCTAAATAGAACTTTAAAGCACGGACTACATCTAAATTGTGTAACAAACGTTCCTTCTTTGAAACTGGATTCGGGCACAAAGAAGGCACAACTATTTCCTGGTTAATATTCTTGTTGGAAACAACTTTTGGAAGGAAACCAGGTTTAGTACGCAAAACAACCTTATCTGAATGAAACACCAGATAGGGCGGATTACACTGCAGAGCAGATAATTCAGAAACTCTTCTCGCAGAAGAAATAGCAACCAAAAACAGAACTTTCCAAGATAACAGCTTGATATCTATGGAGTGTAAGGGTTCAAACGGAACCCCTTGAAGAACTGAAAGAACTAAATTTAGACTCCAGGGGGTAGTCAAAGGTCTGTAAACAGGCTTGATCCTGACCAAAGCCTGGACCAAAGCCTGAACAAAAGCTTGAACATCTGGCGCTGCCAGTTGTTTGTGTAACAAGACAGATAAAGCAGAAATCTGTCCTTTTAGAGAACTTGCTGACAATCCCTTATCCAAACCTTCTTGGAGGAAGGAAAGGATCCTAGGAATCTTAATCTTACTCCATGAGAATCCCTCGGATTCACACCAACAGATATATCTTTTCCATATTTTATGGTAAATCTTTCTAGTCACAGGTTTTCTGGCTTGTACCAGAGTATCTATCACAGAATCCGAAAACCCACGCTTAGATAACATCAAGCGTTCAATTTCCAAGCCGTCAGCTGGAGAGAAACTAGATTTGGATGTTCGAATGGACCTTGTACTAGAAGATCCTGTCTCAAAGGTAGCTTCCATGGTGGAGCCGATGACATATTCACCAGGTCTGCATACCAAGTCCTGCGTGGCCACGCAGGAGCTATCAAAATCACAGAGGCCTTCTCCTGTTTGATCCTGGCTACCAGCCTGGGAATGAGAGGGAACGGTGGAAACGCATAAGCTAGGTTGAAGGTCCAAGGCGCCACTAATGCATCCACTAGAGTCGCCTTGGGATCCCTGGATCTGGACCCGTAGCAAGGAACCTTGAAGTTCTGACGAGACGCCATCAGATCCATGTCTGGAATGCCCCATAATTGGGTCAATTGGGCAAATACCTCCGGGTGGAGTTCCCACTCCCCCGGATGGAAGGTCCGACGACTCAGATAATCCGCCTCCCAGTTTTCCACTCCTGGGATGTGGATAGCAGATAGGTGGCAGGAGTGATCCTCCGCCCATTTGATGATTTTGGTCACCTCTCTCATCACCAGGGAACTCCTTGTTCCCCCCTGATGATTGATGTAAGCAACAGTCGTCATGTTGTCTGATTGGAATCTTATGAATCTGGCCTTTGCTAGTTGAGGCCAAGCCCTGAGAGTATTGAATATCGCTCTCAGTTCCAGAATGTTTATCGTGAGAAGAGACTCTTCCCGAGACCATAGACCCTGAGCTTTCAGGGAATCCCAGACCGCGCCCCAGCCTAATAGACTGGCGTCGGTCATGACAATGACCCACTCTGGTCTGCGGAAGCTCATTCCCTGGGACAGGTGATCCTGGGTCAGCCACCAACGGAGTGAGTCTCTGGTCTTCTAATCTACTTGAATCACTGGAGACAAGTCTGTATAGTCCCCATTCCACTGTTTGAGCATGCACAGTTGTAATGGTTTTAGATGAATTCGCGCAAAAGGAACTATGTCCATTGCTGCAACCATCAACCCTACTACTTCCATGCACTGAGCTATGGAAGGCCGTAGAACAGAGTGAAGAACTTGACAAGCGTTTAGAAGCTTTGACTTTCTGACATCTGTCAGGAAAATCTTCATTTCTAAAGAATCTATTATTGTCCCCAAGAAAGGAACTCTTGTCGACGGAGACAGGGAACTCTTTGCTATGTTCACCTTCCACCCGTGAGATCTGAGAAAGGCCAGAACGATGTCTGTGTGAGCCTTTGCCTTTGAAAGAGACGATGCTTGTATTAGAATGTCGTCCAAGTAAGGTGCCACTGCAATGCCCCTTGGTCTTAGAACCGCTAGAAGGGACCCGAGTACCTTTGTGAAAATCCTTGGAGCAGTGGCTAGCCCGAATGGGAGAGCCACAAACTGGTAATGATTGTCCAGAAAGGCGAACCTTAGGAACTGATGATGATCTTTGTGGATAGGAATATGTAGATACGCATCCTTTAGATCCACGGTAGTCATAAATTGACCCTCCTGGATTGTAGGTAAAATCGTTCGAATAGTTTCCATTTTGAACGATGGCACTCTGAGAAATTTGTTTAGAATCTTTAAATCCAGAATTGGTCTGAAGGTTCCCTCTTTTTTGGGAACTACAAACAGATTTGAGTAAAACCCCAGTCCTTGTTCCACAGTTGGAACTGGGTGTATCACTCCCATTTTTAACAGGTCCTCTACACAATGTAAGAATGCCTGTCTCTTTATTTGGTTTGAAGATAAACGAGAGATGTGGAACCTTCCCCTTGGGGGTAGTTCCTTGAATTCTAGAAGATAACCCTGAGAGACTATTTCTAGTGCCCAGGGATCCTGAACATCTCTTGCCCAAGCCTGAGCAAAGAGAGTCTGCCCCCTACTAGATCCGGTCCCGGATCGGGGGCTACCCCTTCATGCTGTTTTGGTAGCAGCAGCAGGTTTCTTGGCCTGTTTACCCTTGTTCCAGCCTTGCATCGGTTTCCAAGCTGGTTTGGTCTGGGAAGCATTACCCTCTTGTCTAGAGGCTGCAGAGTTGGAGGCCGGTCCGTTCCTGAAATTGCGAAAGGAACGAAAATTGGACTTATTCTTAGCCTTGAAAGGCCTATCTTGTGGGAGGGCATGTCCCTTACCCCCAGTGATGTCTGAAATAATCTCTCAATTCTGGCCCAAAGAGGGTCTTCCCTTTGAAAGGGATATTAAGCAATTTTGTCTTGGAAGATACATCCGCTGACCAAGACTTTAGCCAGAGCGCTCTGCGCGCCACAATTGCAAACCCTGAATTTTTCGCCGCTAATCTAGCTAACTGCAAAGCGGTATCTAAAATAAAGGAATTAGCTAACTTAAGTGCGTGAATTCTGTCCATAACCTCCTCATACGGAGTCTCTCTACCGAGCGACTTTTCTAGTTCTTCGAACCAGAACCACGCTGCTGTAGTGACAGGAATAATACACGAAATAGGTTGAAGGAGGTAACCTTGCTGTACAAAAATCTTTTTAAGCAAACCCTCCAATTTTTTATCCATAGGATCTTTGAAAGCACAATTGTCCTCAATAGGAATGGTCGTGCGTTTGGCTAGTGTAGAAACTGCCCCCTCGACCTTAGGAACTTTCTGGGGTCGACCATAGGAAATAATTTCTTAAATATAGGGACAAAAGGTATGCCAGGCTTCTCCCACTCCTTAATCACTATGTCCGCCACCCGCTTGGGTATTGGAAAAGCGTCGGGGTGCACCGGGACCTCTAGGAACTTGTCCATCTTGCACAATTTTTCTGGGATGACCAGGTTGTCACAATCATCCAGAGTAGATAGCACCTCCTTAAGCAGTGCGCGGAGATGTTCTAATTTAAATGTCACAACATCAGGTTCTGCTGGCTGAGAAATTCTTCCTGAATCAGAAATTTCCCCATCTGACAAAACCTCCCTCATAGCCACTTCAGATTGGTGTGAGGGTATGACAGAGCAATTATCATCAGCGCCCTCCAGCTCTACAGTGTTTAAAACAGAGCAATCGCGCTTTCTCTGAAATGCAGGCATTTTGGATAAAATATTTGCTATGGAGTTATCCATTACTGCCGTCAATTGTTGCATAGTAACAAGCATTGGTTCACTAGAAGTACTAGGGTTCTCCTGCATGGGCAAAACTGGTGTAGACACAGAAGGAGATGATGTAGAACTATGTCTACTCCCTTCATCTGATGAATCATCTTGGGCAACTTTACTATCTGTGGCAGTACTGTCCTTATTTTGTTTGGACGCTATGGCACAATTATCACACATATTTGAAGGGGGAAGACACATTGGCTCCCATACATACAGAACATAGTCTATCTGAAGGCACAGACATGTTAAACAGGCTTAAACTTGTCAATAAAGTACAAAAACCGTTTTAAACCAAAACCGTTACTGTCTCTTTAAATTTTAAACAGGACACACTTTATTACTGAATATGTGAAAAACTATGAAGGAATTGTTCAATTTTAACCAAATTTTCACCTGTTAACCCTTAAAATGTGGAAACCGGAGCCTTTTACAGTTTTAACCCCCTTACAGTCCCAGCCCCAGCCTTTGCTGTGACTTCACCAAACCCAGGGGAGTATACGATACCAAATGAAGCCTTCTAGGAACCTTTTCAATTAATTCCAGACCCACACACATGCAGCTACATGTACTGCTCTCAAAAGTAACTGCGCAGTAATGGCGCGAAAATGAGGCTCTGCCTACTACAGAGAAAGGCCCTTCCTGACTGGGAAGGTGTCTAAACCAGTGCCTGACGTAAAAAAACGTTCCCCAAGTTATAAAGTGTGAATTTTAACATCAAACTGTATAAAATGCCTAAATAAAGCAATCGATCTATCGCATAAAAGTGTCTACCAGTTTTATAGCCCATATTAAGCCCTTTATTCTGTTTGAGACTAAGAAAATGGCTTACCGATCCCCATGAGGGGAAAAATGACAGCCTTCCAGCATTACACAGTCTTGTTAGAAATATGGCTAGTCATACCTTAAGCAGAAAAGTCTGCCAACTGCTCCCCCCAACTGAAGTTCTCATCTCAACAGTCCTGTGTGGGAACAGCAATCGATTTTAGTTACTGCTGCTAAAATCATACTCCTCTCACAAACAGAACTCTTCATCTTTTTCTGTTTCAGAGTAAATAGTACATACCAGCACTATTTTAAAATAACAAACTCTTGATAGTAGAATAAAAACTACAACTAAACACCACATACTCTTCACCATCTCCGTGGAGATGCTACTTGTTCAGAGCGGCAAAGAGAATGACTGGGGGGCGGAGCCTGGGAGGGACTATATGGACAGCTTTTGCTGTGCTCTTTGCCATTTCCTGTTGGGAAGGAGAATATTCCCACAAGTTATGGATGACGCCGTGGACCGGACACACCAATGTTGGAGAAATGTGATAGGCTCAGATGGGGATACAATAATTAGCTGTTTGGGATGATGCACTGAAACATTAATGCATTTTACTCAAAGCATTTGCAATAACAATTAGTGAAGACATTTTCACACATAACAAAATAAAATATAATATAAAGTCAAGTACCAAATACAAAAAAAAGAAAAGAAAAGAAAAAAGGAAACCTTAACAAATGACATGCTAATGTTAAAAAGATATTTTAATACAGTGTTAAAAGTTATCTGGGGGTTATCCTCAAGAAAAGCCTGCTTTGTTCTATAGTCTGTAATTAGCTAGTTAATAGATGGATATGGGATTAAATACCCAAGCAGATGGTCTATGTTACACAAAAGGGTGGGCCATTTTTTCTGACAGTTCATATTTAGCCAACACTGCAGCTTGAAGGACTTATCTGCCAAAAGCTGCTTGCAAAGAAGCAAAACCATCAAAGCGATAACATTTGGAAAAAGTATGCAGAGAAGACCATGTTGCAGCTTTGCAAAACTGCTCCAAAAATGCTTCATTTTTAAAAAAAACGTGATGTTGCAACTTCTCTTCTAGAAAGAGCAGTATTTATTATTATTTATTAACAGCTATTTGTAGAGCGCCGACAGATTCCGCAGCACTAGAAAGAGCAGTAATATGCTTAGGAGGAGACTACAGCCACAAAGTAAGCCTTGTGAATCACTTGGTTAGCAGGATCTGAACACAATGAAGGAACAATTTCTTAATTGGTATTTTCTGTAAAAAATACGTTAGGAAGTAAATTATATTTACTACAAAGTACAGCCTTATCCTTGTGAATAATTAGAAATGGAGAATCACAAGACAAGATTAAAAACTCAAACTCTCCGCGCTTAAAGGGCCTATAAAATAGGTGCAGAATTAAACATTAGCTTAGCGCCAACTTTATAAAACAAAGTATGCCAGAGATATTTTATTAAGTTCATTTTGCAGAACGCCGCTCCTGGCTCTACTGAGCAGGTCTGTTTTTCCTAAGCACATCGCGGGCACGCTGTCTAGTCACAGTGTGCACGATTGCGCCATTAAACTGTATGTAGCTTGCTTCCGCTCTGGTAGCGAGCTACATTCAGTTTAATGGCGTGATCGGGCGCACCATTAAACTGAATGTAGAAAGTTTATTTTTGACTACTTTTAACTCCATTGACTTATTTTAAAACTGCATTCTATGCTCCCAGGCTTCGGACTCTACCTCAAGTAACTCCCTGGTAGCTCCAGTAAGGGGGAAGTGCTTAGAAAAATGTATTACTCGTTAAAAACTTTAGAAGTTACTGCCCTATAATTTCCTGAGCTGTTTTCTGCCTAGTAACAGCTCCTGAGTGAATAGGAAGAGGAGAGAAGGCTTCTCTGAGAAAAGATAGTACCTCAAAGGATTCAAAGCTATTTTGAGTATAATAAAAATATATAATGAGCACCAAGCATAATAAATACTTGTCCCTCAAAAAAATAGGAAAAAAGAAAATGTATGCTTACCTGATAAATGTGTTTCTTTTTAGACACGATGAGTCCACGGATTTCATCCTTACTTGTGGGATATTCACCTCCTGGTCAGGAGGAGGCAAAGAGCACCAGAGCAGAGCTGTATATATAGCTCCTCCCTTCCCTCCCACTCCAGTCATTCGACCGAAGTTAGGAAGAGAAAGGAGAAGCCAAGGTGCAGAGGTGTCTGAAGTTTACAAAAATGAATAACCTGTCTCAGAACAGGGCGAGCCGTGGACTCATCGTGTCTAAAAAGAAACAAATTTATCAGGTAAGCATAAATTTTCTTTTTAAAGACACAATGAGTCCACAGATTTCATCCTTACTTGTGGGATACAATACCAAAGCTAGAGTACACGGATGATAAGGGAGGGACAAGACAGGGAACCTAAACAGAAGGCACCCCTGCTTGAAGAACCTTTCAACCAAAAACAGCCTCAGCCGAAGCAAAAGTATCAAATTTGTAAAATTTAGAAAAAATTGCAGCCTTGCAAATCTGTTCTACAGAAGCTTCATTCTTGAATGTCCATGAGGAAGCAACAGCCCTAGTGGAATGAACCGTAATTCTTTCAGGAGGCTGCTGTCCAGCAGTCTCATATGCAAAACGGATGATACTCTTCAGTCAAAAAGAGAGGTAGCCGTAGCCTAACCCTTACATTTCCCAGAGAAAAAGAAAGAAGACGACTGACGAAAGTCCTTAGTCGTTTGTAAATAAAAAATTTCAAAGCAAGAGCCACATCCAAATTGTGCAAGAGACGCTCCTTTTGAGAAGAAGAATTAGGACACAAGGAAGGAACAACAATCTCTCTATTAATGTTCCTGTCTGAAACAACCTTAGGAAACCCTAGTCTAGTACGTAAAACCACCTCATCTGAATGAAAAATAAAGTAATGTGAATTGTATTGCAATGCCGAAAGTTCTGACGCTCTTCGATCTGAAGAAATGGCAACAAGAAATAAAACTTTCCAAGATAACAACTTAATAATATCTAAGAAATGCATAGGCTCAAATGGAAGAACTCAAAGGCTCTGCTAAGAGCTGAAACGTTGCCGGAACTACTTTTTTCACACTATTGTGGCTCACTAAGGACACCGTACTCCAGGAAACACCGAAGCATCAAACTGACATCACACAGCTGAGGGTGGAATTCCAGAGTGTGCAGGGGAGAGGAGCTCGGCGGCTTTCTTCCCATCACACACAGAGGGTTTCCAGAGCTGTTTCATGCTGGCGGAATAACTGCTACACTGGATTACAAAAACACTTGGAGCTCCTGAACAAATTAAGGTACTATTTCTCCACGGCTATAACCTGCGCAGGATTGCCGTTTTACACCAATCCTAAAACTTTGAAATTGAATTGAGCATCCTTAACCCTGTCTGCAGCAGAGGCTAAGTATTTTGAAGTGTCTTTAGAGGTCTTCTCTCTACATAGATAGGTCACTTACAGAGAATCACTTATTTTATATAAACAAGTTTTTATGCATTTATTTATGTACATTTAGTATTGCCTTTTTATATTTATCTCATTGTATGAATTATTTCGCTTACAACTCTTTTAATACATTTAGTAAAGTCTAATTAAATTATATTTTAACATTCATTTAAATTGGCTGTTTTTTCTTGATCATTTACCTATCATTTGTTAAAGGATTTTTTAATTTTTTATTTTTATTCTTGATCATTTACCTATCATTTGTTAAAAGATTTTTTTCATATGTATTAGGACATAATCAACTCATATTTTTTTAACCTGCCCTTTAAGGCGCCCACAGTACTTATTTTTTCACTAGAAGAGTTGGAAAACAGGGCCAGACGTAATAAGAGAATCGTAGGGCTTCCAGAAGATATTCTAGACAAAGACTTGCTCATTTTACTAGGGTTAAATAAGGTACATTTTTTCCCCATATTTGAAAGGAAACACAGAGTAGGGGTAAGGAGGAGGTTAAGAGAAGGAATATACTCTAGTAGACCTGTTATTTTAAAATTTTGGAATTTTCAGGATAAAATACAAATTATGAGAGCGTATAGAGCCAAAAATAGTGTCTGGGATTTCAGAGGCAAAAAAATAAATAAATCATCTCTCTGTTTAACTCCTCCTCTGCTGAAACATCAAATAAAACGCAAGGTTATGGCTCCTATATGCACATAAATGATTCAAATGGGGCTTAAAGCTAGACTGGTGTACCCTGCTAAATTATATGTACAGTTACAAGAAGGGATAAAACTTTTCTAAAAGAATCTGAGACTAGGGAATGGTTAGGTTCCAAACAACTGCAATTTAAGTAGAAAAGGTATTAAGTAGGAATGTATGGGATAATGTACAAATTGCTCTTTATTATTTACAAAAACAATGAATATGGTTAATATTCTGTTACAGATGTTTTTATTTTTAATTGTGTTTCTAGGGGTCACAGATGGATTAAAGGGGCTTTTTTGTGTGTATTTGCTTTTTTTTTATCATCTTTTTGTTTTTTGATTAGAGGGTTTTAAAAATAGTTTCATGGAACATAGGTGGCGTTACCTCATTACCCATTAAAAGAAAAATTTTAATGTATGCAAAAAGTTTGGGTACCTAAATTTTATTTTTGCAAGACATTTAAAAACTCAAGAAGTTTTGAAACTTAAAAACTAGTTGGGTGAATGAGATTTATTTATTCCATGTGAGAGGCGGAAAAAGGGTCTTAAGTTTTGGCATTCGGTGAGCGATTCTTTGTTACCATTTTCAAAAAAGCACATTATATTGGGTGGAGATTTTAATTTAAAGGGATACTCAACCCAAATAGTCTCTTTTGTGATTCGGATAGAGCATGCAATTTTAAGCAACTTTGTAATTTACTCCCATTATCAATTTTTCTTCGTTCTCTTGCTATCTTTATTTGAAAAAGAAAGTCCAGAACCCTGGGCAGCTCTTGTTTATTGATGGATAAATGTATCCACCAATCCGCAAGAACAACCCAGGTTGTTCACAAAAAATGGGCCGACATCTAAACTTACTTTCCTGCTTTTCAAATAAAGATACCAAGAGAACAAAGAACATTTGCTAATAGGAGTAAATTAGAAAGTTGCATGTTCTATCGGAATCACAAAAGAAAAGTTTGGGTTCAGTGTCCCTTTAACACCTAATAGGATATTGGATAGAAGACGGATGGAGATCCTGGTTAATACCTATGAAGGAGGGGGAGGGGGGGGATGAGCCAAAAATATGTAATGATATATTTACCCAATATAAGAAAACGATAAGCTTTAATTTTAAAACAGTTTTTGAAATTACAAGATATTTGGAGAAATTTGTACCCTGACGAGAGAAATTTTACTTGTCTTTCTAAAACTTTTGGTGTGCTGTCAAGAATTGATACATTTTTAATTTAAGAAAAATTAGTTAATATGATTAAAGATGCTAGGATAGATCAAATTACCATATCAGATCATGCTTCAATATCTATATCATTGGAAAAATTAAGACATAACAGAGGTGGGAACTTTTTCTCCTTTCCCAAATTTTTACTTAATCCAGAATTTATTAATTGTATTCAAAGTAAATGGGAAACGTATAAACATAATTTAGAATTTTTGGAAAAAGTTGATATTTTTTGGCAAGCAGGGAAAGCGGTATTGCGTGGGAAGATTATGGCCTTTATGTTTAAGTTTAAAAAAAAAATGAAATCAAAGAAAGTTACACATTTCAAACCAGTTAATGAATGCATACACCAGATTTATTAGGGATAAGGGCAGGCAAAACTGGGAGAAATATATTTGTGCTAAAAAACAAAAAGATTATTTTTTTGCTAAAATAACTATTAAAGAAGAGATTAAAAATGCATCTAAAATACTGTAGATTTGGTAGTAAATCGGGTAGATTGTTGGCACAAATCAATAAAAAATAAAGTCCTTCCTTTTATCTCTAAAATAAAGCAGCATGGGAATATATTGACTGAAACTGAGAAGATCAGAGAGGCTTTTAGGGATTATTTTGAGAATTTATATTCCACTCCTAATATTGATCTTGAGAAAAGGAATCAATTTTGGAGTACTATTAATTCAAAAATTAGCAAAGCAGACCTAGAAAAAAAATTAATATGCCAATTTTAAAAACTGAAATTAATAGGATCATTAAAGATTTAGCAAATAATAAAGCAGCTGGCCCTGATGGCTTAGCAGCCGAATTTTACAAAATTCTTAAGATATTACAGGAATACTGACTAAAATGTTTAATAAATTGTGGTCCGGTCATTTAACACCCCCACCGGATTTTAATGAATCTCCTATTACTCTTATTTTGAAACCTTGGAAGGATCCGGAATCTATGGATTCATATAGACCAATATCATTGTTAAATCTAGATTATAAAATTTTAACTAAATTAATAGCAAAAAGAATCAAATCCACCCTGGAGGATGTCATAGTGACCTACCCTTCATAAATCCAGTCTGGTTCGGTCCTAAGTGTGAACCGTAGATTTATATATAACTATATCCAACACTTGGTATAAGCAGAAATTTACAGGAAAAGCCAAATCATGATCTTTCCATTAATTCTCTTGATGTTCGTAAAGCTTTTGATTCCATTACATGGGGTAAATTCGTTAATGTCCCTGGATAGATTTGGATGTTATGGTAACATACAAAAAGTTATGTAGTTATTGTACAAGGAATTCTCTGCATATTTGAAAAATAATAATAATAAAAATCTTTCTTCTAAGTTATTAAGAGGAACTAGACAAGGCTGTCCACTATCTCCATTGGTTTTCAACATTGCATTAGAACCACTAGCAATTATAATTAGAAAAGAGATACAAGGCATTACAATTGCTGGTCAAGAAATAACAGCAGCACTATATGCAGATCTATTAATCTTTACACGGCATTCCTCGGTTAATCTCCCCAAAATTAATAATATGTTCAGCACGTTTTCTGGATATGAAATTAATACCAGCAAATCAGAGATACTATGGGTGTATAAGAAAAAACATTGGGGCTATTTAGAGAAGCAGGAAATATGATTTCTCCGGGAATTAGGATCTCTAAAAACCCCGAGGATTGGTACAGATTGAATATAGGAGCAGGGGTTAATCATTTTTGTGAACAGCTCAAGAGATGGAAATCATTCCCGCTCTCATTGCCAGGAAAGATTAGTTTGTTAAAAATTATTGCCCTACCTAAACTTTTACATATCTTTCAGAATGTACCTCTTTTTTGAGGAGAGAAGTAAGAAAATTAACTTGGCTATTAAAGGCTATTTATGGGGTGAGAGAAAACCTAGAATTAGTATTAGTAATATCAAAGAAATAAATGGGATTTTCCCTCCCACATATAATATAATTTCCATATCTGCAGGAATATCATGTACATTAGACTGAAGGAATAACAGTAGATGTATTTGTACTTATAGAAACATTATCAGCATGTAATAATTTGTCATAACAAGTGCCACATATTTGAGCTGAAGAAATAAGATCAGCGAGTTTACAACAAACACTCTTAGCTTTGGTAGAATTGTGTTCAGGCAGATTAGTTCCTACAGAAACAGAGGCAGGATCAGTTTGAGACATCTTGCAAAATGTAACAAAAAGAAAAAACAACAACATTTAAACAAAATATCCAAATTTCCTCAAAATAGCAGTTTCAGGAATGGGAAAAAAATGCTTATGATAAAATTCTCATACAAAAGTAACATCAAAAGCAAACATCATAGCCCTCTATATAACAAATTTTGGTGCCAAGAATTACGCAAACAAAGATGATGCAAATGCAGAAGTAAAAACTTTTGGCGCCAAAGTTCACACAGTGAAATGTTGCAACTCCCGTCATAACAGGTGCGACTTTGCGGCAAAATATTTTGCGCGCAAGAAATGACGCAACTTTGTGCCAAATTTTGCAACAAAAATTACGCAATAAAAAGTAGCATTTTGTGTCATCGCAAGCCTAATTTGCCCACGAAAATTTTGAAAAACAGACTCCAAGTTACACTTAACTGAAACCCCAGGTAAGAGAAAATGACCTAAATTCTCCCATAAACATAATTTCCATGCTGAAACTGTTAGACTGCAAAGGGAAATATACACAGACCTGATCCATGGCAAATATATACAATATATATTAAAAACTTTATAATATAAAGTGTCAAACATAGCTGACCGTCTTAAAAAATGATACATACTTACCAGAAGACACCCATCAACATATAGTAGACAGCCAAACCAGTACTGAAACATATCAGAATTGGTAATGGTAGAGGAGTATAATGTCAATCTGTAAAGGGAGGCAGCAGATGAATACCTGCGACCGATTTAGAGAGCGCCCTAGAATAGATTTCCCATAGGCAAAAACATGGTATCATCATGCAATACTCCCTTCACATCCCTCAGACAAACACTGTACTTTGAGAGGAACTGGGCTTCAAAATGCCGCCTTTCACAGAAGAAATCAAGCACATCTTGCTTCACCACCTCCTAAGGAGGCAAAATTTGTAAACTGAGGTATAAGTGAAGTGGGAGGTGTATTTATTGGCATTTTGGGGTTTGGGAAACTTTGCACCCTCCTGGTAGGAATGTATATGCCATACGTCACTAGCTCATGGACTCATGCCACCTATATGAAAGAAATAAGTATCATAAGGAGAGCAAGCCAAGTCCCATGGCTATGCTGTACCTGTGTCAGAATACCTACAAATAGCCTGTGGGCTGTGTCTGTGCTGTGTAAAGTCACTTAACTTACGCAGCACCCCTCCACGGGCTTACCATGCAAATCAAATCCTTGTCAATGAGGTAATATCCAGTAGAGAGTCAATCCAGTGCAGGTATCTGGTACTGCAGAGAATTGCAGTAGGAAATACCTGTGTCCATCAGGGGGAGGCTAAGGACAAGTCCCTGTGACACCTGGGGGTAGTTATGGCTGAAGTCCCATAGGTAAATACTGTGCACATTACAGGGTATTCCTATGTCCCTGTATCATTCAGCTGCTGTAAAGTTTCTCTTCTGTCTTCTTTGTGAATGATAAATCCCAGGGATTATGGGTCTTACAATGGTTTGAGCTCTGAAAATTTAAATCCATAAGCAAGTAGCAGGAAACACCTCTATTCTCATCCAACTCCTATGAGGCCAAGAACAAAACTAAGATGTGAGGTGTGATTTTAAGTTCTGATATGGGTTCTTGACCTCCTTCTAGTGGTGGAAAATATATCCAATATGTTATGGAGGACTGTGGACCATCATCATCATTGGTAACAGAAGTAAAATTGGAAAGTTGTTTAAAAATCGCATGCTCTATCTGAATCGTGAAAGAAAAATTTTGAGTTTCATATTCCTTTAAAATGCTGGTTTAGTGCATTATGTTTAAAGAAAGCACATTTTATTTAAATGGAAATCTTACAGAACTTTGGCACAAATAACAAGGAGGAAGATAAATATCCTAACAGCACTGAGCTATAACACCATTAGGAAGGCATGCAACGTCCTACCTTATATTTCGTCCTGCAGCCTCCTCCTTTCAGGGAATGAAAGAAAATTGGGCTGTGGGCGTACCTAGCATCATAAGCATGATCTGATACCAGGCCTTGAAATAACACGATCACATCGACAATTGCAACATTGTTCCAATGTTAAACACTAGATACCAGCATGAAGGAGTTAAAGAGACAGTAAAAACTAACATTTTTTTAAAATAAAATGTTTAGTTTTGAATAATGAAACAATTTTGCAATATATTTTCATTATTTATTTTGCCCCTTTTTATGTAATTTGGCTCTGAAAATTAAGCCAATTTCTAATTTTCGGAACTTGGAATGATTACTTCTTAAGGCTAAGCCTACTACATATAAGTACTTATTAGCTTTAGCAGATATGCCAAACAAAGCACTGTATATTAACTTTATGACCAAAGCTAGCCTTTGTTTCTGTGGACTAAAGCCCAGTTTGGCTAATCCTAATAAAGTGGGTGGAGTCTGTCTATTGAAAATGAACAGCAGTATAAAGGATGTTAATTTGTTTTTAAAATGTTAAGACTTGGCTGATATGTTATTCTATAGCAACACAACAGAAATGTCTTATAATTATAGGTTTACTGTCCCTTTAAAAGGGACAAGAACATTTTACTTTTAGGATTCAGATAGAACACATTTTGAAACAACATTCCCTTTTACTTCTATCATTTTTTCTTAAATGGATATTGTACACTAGATTTTTCGTTGCATGAATGTTATAGATAACCCATTTATATAGTCCATCTGGGAGTGTACACTGTATAGTTTTGCTTATTTTTAAAAAAGAGGATTTTCAGTCTCCTAACCAAGCCACAAAGATTTTTTTTATATGCAGGGAGGGGGGGGGGGGGGAGTAAGAGTGTCTGCTCTCTCCTTTCTCAGCCCATTTTAGTGGGTGCCCAAGCCTAACCTCATTAACAGTGCTAAACTGGGAGTTTTTAAAAGGTTTTATACTTTATTTTATCTTAGTATGTGTGCATAGTATTCTTTATAGTGGTGTTTATTTCCTTTTAAGGACTACTTGAAATATTCCACAAGTTTCTCAACTTCACTCCAGTGATATTTCCCATTCTCGTTTTAAAATTGGTGTTCCTTTTTACTATCAGATTGTTTTAGTTAAAAAAACAAAAAAAAAAACATTTGATCTTTAGTTTATAATCCCATATACATATGTATGTATAATATAAAAAATAAAGTTCTATAATGATGTGTAAATCAGGAAACAAACACAAAGAGCAGACAACAGATTTTTCAGCTATGATCTCCTTGTAAAACTGGGTCTTCAGCTGCCATGCTCACATTTCAGACAAAATAAAAATAAAAAAGCACATCATTAACAAATGTAGAATGGTAAACAAAACACAAATACACCACAACCACATCCACAAAAACACAGAAACATACAAATAAAAAGTTTGCTTTACCTAAATGCAAACTGGATGAAGATCCATGTGATGAAAGAGATGGCGGTGGCGTTAGTGAATGTCCTGGCGTTTGGCTTGGCAGAGGCATGCCTACTGGACTCGGAGAGGAGGAAAATCCCAGGCTATTGTAAAACTGCTGCCCTATGGGTGCTAGGCTGCTGCTAGACCTTTTGTATAAGTCAGAGCTAGCAGTCAGGGAATCTCTCCTTGAACCACTACTAACTGCGGAATTGCCAACTGAAGAAATAAAAATACAAACAAACAAAAAATAAATCAAACTAATTAAAAACACACAGATATAAATGAAGAACATCCCAAACTAGAGTGTAAGACATTAAAAAAAAAAAGATATATATATATATAATATAACATGAAAACAGCAACAGCCAAGGAGAATGAGGATGTGATATAAATATTGCAATAAATTAAAGATGGGCATAATTGTTTTCTTGGCAAACCATGAAGTGAAATTTAGTTTTTAAAACGAGACTACAAATCGAAGCTATCTTGCTTAAAACGTGTTTGGAAGTGGTAGTAAAGAAAACAAAGATCAATTATTCCTAAGCCTAGAAATCTGTTTTAAAATGAATTTTAGCTTTTATGAAGACTGGGGGGAAAAAAAAAAAAACACACTTAAAAACTGGATTCAAACTACCGCTGCTAACAGGAAATTTAAAATTAAACTTTGTTCACGGTTCAGATACAGCATGCATGTAATTTAGACTTTGCCTCTGTAAGCGAATTTACTTCTCTTGATATCCTTTGTTGTGAGGCTACACACACCTCTTGTTGCTGGCTCACCAGAGTGCGTATAACTAGGTCTCAGTAACGCATTGCACATAAAAGTGCTAAAATAAAAAAAAAGTTAGTTATATGCAAGCAATAGTGCATGAAAAACTACACTGTGTGTTTAATGCCTGCAAAGGGAATTAAACACATAGTTGAAATCAGCTATAGAGCAGCAATCTAGGGAGCCAATAAGGCATATGAGTGAAGCCACCAATCACCAGCTAACTCCCAGTAGTGCAATGCTGTAGCTGAGGATATGTACTCTTTCAACAAAGGATATCAAAAGAACAAAGTAAAAAAAATTATAATGTAGCTTATAATTTCTTTAAATTCACTTCTATCTGAATCATGAAAGTTTAATCTTGACTTTCATGTCCCTTTAAAGGAGCACAACTATCTAATGTACTTCTATTATCAAGTTTGCTTCATTACTCTTGTTCATTATTTAAGGAGCAGCAATGCACTACTGGGAGCTAGCTAAACACATCAGTAAGCCAATGATAAGTTATTTATGTGCAGCCACCAATCAGCAGCTAGCTCCCAGCTCCTGAGCCTACCATGGTACGATTTTTAACAAAGGTAGCAAGAGAACCAAGCAAATTAAACAGAAGTAAATTGGAAAGTTGTTTAAATTTGTATGCCCTATCTGAATCATAAAAGACAATGTTTGAGTTTCATGTCCCTTTAAGTTCTAGAACTTAGTTTGAAATAAGGCCAGCGCCCACCCCCCATGAACTTCTGCACGTTTGCACTACCGTCTCTCAAACATTAGCTTAAATCAACTTCTGCCTGAACAAAGTGGGGGGTTCCTTTTGAAATGTTATGCAAAATAAACAAAACAAAAGTTTCGCTTAGCCAAGGGTAATAAAAGTTAATGAATATAATTTTTTTATAATTTTATGTAATGGAAAAAACTAAGATATACAAAGAGGAGCTAACTGCCATACATTATCAGCTTGCATGATCATATTGGCATGCCCCTGCCAAGAATCCTCCATATGATGTGCACTAATCTGGTAAAAGAAATGTTCAGTCCAATCGGAAACCTTAAACATAATGTGACACAGAAATACAAACCAACCCTACATCATGTCTCATCCTGACGTGTATGTTTACTTGAATTTATACTAAAAAGTCTACTTTAGACAATACAATATTAATGTCTAAAATTGATGGTTCTATATCTAAACCTATATATAATTAGGAGCTTTATAATCCAAAATTTCGGACGAAAAAAGGCTGTTTGCAGCTTATAATATGAAGTAGTCCCAGATGCTTGCCGTGGCCCACGTGATACTTTACATGCTGAATTTCATAAAGTCATCAATCTTTTTATATATAATCCTGCTACTATATTCCATCAATATATTTCATGAAATGTGCATTTGATTCCTTTGAATTAAGATAAACAGCAACAAAAGTTGCCTAAAAACTACAGGAGTGTTAATAGGGAAAAGCAACCCCCACAAATACTACAATATGCCATTTTTACTAGCACAAACAATACAAGGTGACGAGTTAATAAGGGCAAGTTCCAAAAACTTCTTAGGATAGAAAACACAAGAAATATTAACCTAGAATATGCAAACTATTTCTGCTTACACAATAGTCTCCCCGAATATTGTTCTGGTAAATCCGAATATTGCTGACAAAATTCTTATAGCTAGTATGGAATCTCTTCATAAGCCTGTGTGTGTGTGCTAACATACCTGATGAGTTGAAACCCCCAAAAGCAGAGCCAATTGCCGCTCCCAGTGAGTTGTTGCTGCCAAAGCCAATGGAGGTGTTCCCTGGCTGCCCAGGGCCATGAGAAAACAAGGAGCTGCTCGGATTGCTATTGGTCACGTTGTTGTTCCCATAGAAAGAACTTGAGTGCAGGTTAGCATTGGGTTGCTGCTGCTGCTGTTGCTGCTGCTGGTGGCCAAGGGGTCGGAAGATGTTGTTTGTGGCTCCGTTTAGATTGTTAGCACCAGAGGCTGAAGCTGCAGCAGCTATAATAGAACAGACAATTGCATAGCGCTGATTACATACAAAAAAACCCCAACCTTTTCAACAATTATTGCAAAATTAGCCCCAAACTTAACTACACAGATTGCCGAGACTACAGTAAGAAAATCAGAGGTTACATGCATATACCACCATAGTTAAAGCGTCATAAAACTTGTTGAGATCTGTGCATATCCTAAAAGTGCTAATTAAGTAAAAATAGTTTGCATAAAAAAAATTGTAGGCAAGTAATTTAAAATAATTTTCAAAAATTAGCAAAATGACTTAAATAGCCATGCTGTCTGGAGTAGTCTGATCCACCCCCATTATCAGTGTTTAGCATCAGATACACAGGCATTTTATTTCACAACTGCTTATTTGCTTCTAGGCATGCGCCAGCAGATAATGACTGTGTACTTCTGCATTCTACCAAATCAAAGGTAGATAAAGATGCAGCCATAGAAGAAAATGTGTGGGGGGAGTTAGAGCTGTACAATTTGAAAACTTAAAAGAAAGGGTTAATGGCGAGGCACTGCAGTATAAATTTGCAGGTAAAGTAATTAAAGTACATATTATATGTTGTCTCTATCCCAACTTGTTTTATGTCCCTTTAACCAAAGAAATGGATATATAAAATTGTCTAATTTAGCACGTTGTAGTAACTCCCTGCTTCAACTAAAATCTAAATATTTGAGATTGTTACTGTTAAGATGTGATGTGTCACTGCATTTGTTTAACCTTATTTAACCCATTAACTGCAGAGCTGTAAGCCATATTCCAGTGAGACGCGCACTTTTTACATATATTTTTAAGGAGACCCAGCAGATTCAAACTATAACCTTTATTTTGTGCATATGGTATGATGTGTAAGAAACCTGCAACAACAAAAAAAAGTGTGGGGAAAAATGAAGGTACAAAATGTGCAAAGGGTATTTAAAAAAAAAAAAAAAAAAAAAAAAAGTGGCGGCATGCTTAGCGAGTTTGGTAAAATCGTTATCTATGAGGACACATCAGGGTTACCATTGATTGACCGGTGAAAGTAAAGGGGAGGGATCTGTTATACACTGCTATTCCCTCCACTCTGATAATTTTAATCCATTAATTATTGTTCATTAAATTGCTGAGCAGATTTCCCTCAAAGACGCTAGCTAAAACAGTATACGCAAGTGAGCAATCAAAGCTCATGTGTCATTGGACTTTTTTTTTAAAATTATATTAGTTGTTTAAATACTGAAGCTATACTGTAAGTGTAAAGGTTTAGCATAAGGTACTCTAGTCTGATAAAGTAATGGTGGGTGTTTACCAGGTTATTAAGATAATAAAGGGCAGATGAAATAATTATGTTTTATCCTTATAGATTGATATTTTACTAGAATATGTATATATATCTCCTTATGAATAGATTCGCAATTAATCCTATATGCCGTTTGGATTAAAAATAACTTAAATAATGCATAAATATGTCTGAATTAATATATAGAATAAAATGCTAATACTAGGATATAGCATAGAATTAATTTAAAATAGTTCAGATTGAATTAGAAGTCAATATTAAAGTTAATAACGGGTTCTCAAAATTTTAAACATTTTATTACAATAACATAGAAATAAGATGCCGGCATCAAAAAACAATCCTAAATAATTTTATAGGATTCTAATTAAAAAACGATAGTAATGGTCTTATGATAAAAGTTACAGAATTAAAATTGTGCTGTAGTGATACCCTAAGAGTTGATATCTGGGTCTCAGAACATTTGTAGTATTGGCGATGGTAGGATAGTCTTTTTGCAATATTATCCCCAACGATGCAGCCAGGTCTCGTTCTTAGCAGTTACTGTGTCCTTATAATTACCAGTGATATAAATACCTGCAGTCCAAATACACTCTTCTGTTCAAAGTATTACCCGAGGACGCTGTAATGGTGTATCAGCGTGTGCGGTCCTCCGCTTGCAATAGTGTATCCAGTCTCTCCGTTTGAAGAAAGAAGTCCAGGTTAGGAGTTCAGATTGAACCCGCTATTGACAATAATCCGTGGGATGTCTGTATTATGGTCTCCAGATTTAAAGTATTAGTGGTGTGTTGGAGATTGGAAATAGGTCCTGGGGCAGGAATTACACATATAGATGCTACTCAATATGAGAAGTAGATCAATGTACCTGCCCTATCTATTCCTCTCAACCAACCTTATATCAAGTTCAGAGCAATCAGATTGACTTACTCTGATTGCATCTGAACTTGATATAAGGTTGGTTGAGAGGAATAGATAGGGCAGGTACATTGATCTACTTCTCATATTGAGTAGCATCTATATGTGTAATTCCTGCCCCAGGACCTATTTCCAATCTCCAACACACCACTAATACTTTAAATCTGGAGACAGTAATACAGACATCCCACGGATTATTGTCAATAGCGGGTTCAATCTGAACTCCTAACCGGAATCGGAAATTCTTTCTTCAAACAGAGAGACTGGATACACTATTGCAAGCGGAGGACCGCACATGCTGATACACCATTACAGCGTCCTCGGGTAATACATTGAACCGGAGTGTATTTGGAATGCAGGTATTTATATTACTGGTAATAAGGACACAGTCACTGCTAAGAACGAGACGTGGCTGCATCATTGGGGATAATATTGCAAAAAGACTATCCTACCATCGCCAATACTACAAATGTTCCGAGACCCAGATATCAACTCTTAGGGTATCACTACAGCACAATTTTAATTCTGTAACTTTTATCATAAGACCATTACTATCGTTTTTTAATTAGAATCATAAAATTATTTAGGATTGTTTTTTGATGCCGACATCTTATTTCTATGTTATTGTAATAAAATGTTTAAAATTTTGAGAACCAGTTATTAACTTTTATATTGACTTCT